>NC_143112.1:7155000-7162199 GCF_061535455.1 Colias philodice
ACCAACTCTGGCTGCCTTAGCCAAGAGTTTATACCGGGCTATTGCCTTTTGGCATACAGCCCCGACGTGGGCGTTAAAGGTGAGGCCGCTGTCTATTGTTAGGCCTAATATCTTAATCTGAGAAAAATATTTTATTTCCACACTCCCCATAGCGAGCCGTGGCACGTCATATTTTAACCTCCTCGTGGACAGGAGGGCACAAGTTTTATGTGGTGCAAATTTAAGTTTATTTTCCTTTCCCCATTCATCTATTACGTTTAGGACACGGTTCGCTTTTCCTTCTATTTCAAGGGCCGTATCACCCTCAAAGACCAACACAATGTCGTCGGCGAACGCCTGACAGAATACTCCCATCTCCTCTAACATCCATAGCAGAGGGTCCAGCAAGAGGTTCCACAGGATTGGTCCACCTATGGATCCCTGCACGCACCCCTTGCTGGTCCCCCTACTCACTTCCACGCCCGCATATCTAACTTTCACTCCCCTTTCACTCAGGTAGCTGCTGATCACCCGCCTCACGTTCCCCGGGCACCCAACTTCAGCCAACCGCACCTTTATGGCTGGCCACCAGGCGCTGTCGAAGGCTCCCTCTATGTCCAGCGATACCACAACAGAAATCTTCTTCTCCTCCCTCATATTTCTGATGTGGTTCACTAGTCTATAGAGGGCGTCCTCGGTGCTCCTCTGTGGCATAAAGCCATACTGGTGGGGGCTTATTTTGGGCAACAGGTAAAACCTGAGTCGGCCGACCAGCATCTTTTCGAAGATTTTGCCGAGCACAGGTAAGAGGCCGATCGGTCGATAGGCTTTCGGTACCCGATATGATTCCTTGCCCGGCTTTCGCAGTATAACCACGGTCGCCCACTTCCACTGTGCGGGGAAGTAGGCGGCAGAGAGGCATCTGTTGAGCAAGGCAAGGAACCATCCCGGGTTACAATCCACAGCGTGCTGACAGATGTCGGCCGTGAGGCCATCCGCCCCGGGGGCCTTCTTGGGGTTGAAGGACCTTACGGCTCTCTTCAACTCCTCCATGATGAAAGGAGGGTCATCCGGGCCCGCCGGTGGTTCGGTGTCCAAGGACTCCGCACACCCGCGCACCCGACGATGTCCCTCACTTTCACCACTTTCCTGGTCCTCGGGGTAGAAGGTCTCCGCCAATAGTTCTGCCGAGCTCCGGGCATCGAGGGTCTCACCGCCCCTCGAAAGGGGTAGATCCTCCTCTCTCCCTGTGGCTCTATTAAGCACCCTGTAGATGCCCTCCCAGACCCCCTCCCTATCCTGTTTCCGGCAAAACTCCTTCCAACTCTTCTCTTGCGCTTCTTTCACTGCCTTTTCATACATCTCTCTTTCTTCCAGGTACAATCCAACCACGCGGTCTCTGCGATCAGGTGCTGCGTTTCGGATCCTGCGTCTCCTCGTGGCCACCTGCTTCTTCATCTGCGCGAGCTCATCATTCCACCACGACAAGGTGAATTTCTGTGTGTGTTTTTTGGTCGGCATTGTGTCTCTGCATGTCTGTGTGATTGCTTCAGTGTATCTGTCTATTGCGTCATCTATTTGTTGTGTGCTGTGTATTGTGTCTATGTCTTGTATAGTTAATTGTCTGTCCGACATCAGCTGGGTCAGTTTCTCATGAAACTGAGTCCAGTTTGCCTTGTGTGTGTTAAATATGCGTGTAGTTCGTATTATGTTCGTGCCTGTGGATTTATGTTGTCTGATGCCGAAGGATATGCCGTTGTGGTCCGAGCTCGTGAGACTCTCCTCAACCCTCCAGTTGTCCACTCGGTTCAGCAGATCGTCGGAGCACGCTGTCACATCCACGTAGCTAGAGTACCTTTTCCCACCTCTAATGGTATCGAACGTAGGGATGTCCCCGGTGTTGAGTATGTGCATTCCCATTTCTTCCAGTACAGCAGACACATCTCTTCCTCGCGAGTCTTCCATTTCGCCACCCCACCACGGGCTTTTTGCGTTCGCATCGCCTCCCAGGACCATCCTATGGATACCCAGCTCACTCCCTATCCGCCTAAGATGGTCCAGGTAGAGCCCCACTGGTTTATCGGGCTCGAAGTAGAAGGACACTACAATCATCTCCCAGGCTTTGGTTCTGAGAGTGGCCACAACGATGTTGTTACTGCTAAGGCGTGTATGTAGTTCGACATCCAGTGTGTCGTCGAGTACTACAATACACGCCTTTACTGCTCCACCCCCTTCCCCTTCGCTCTGGAAGATCCTCACTCCATTGTATGTCCTCATACTTTTCGCCCCACCAACGTAGGGCTCTTGCAGCAATGCTACGCATGCCTTACGCTTGGTGGCTTCGAGCAGTAGCTCCCGTGTGGCGATTTGGCTCCGCTGGAGATTGGCCTGCAGCATTCGGTACTGGAAGGACTCACCTTGGGCAACCTTAGCAATACGCTACCGCCGATCTGGCCAGAGCATCCCACCTCTTTCTTTCCGTACACTCTCTGTCAAAGGCGCTGTGCTCTGCGCTGCCTTTCTTAGCCTTTATGCAGTTGATGCATTGAGGCACTTCTCCCCGCAGCCACTTGTCGCACTCGGTCTTCATGTGAGGACCAGCGCAGTGGCTGCATCGTTCCTTCTCCTCCCTACACATTCGCCTCGTATGCCCGTACCCAAGACAGCGCGAGCACTGCACTAACGGACTTTGATCCATCACTTTCACTCTACTTAGCCCTATATGGGCGTATCCTTCACTCGTGCATCTCTTCCATACCTGTGGACTCACCCTGGCCACTACGTGGTTCTGGAGGTGGTTCCTTGCTTTCATCACGTACGCTACTTCTACCTTTCTCTCTTCCCCCTTCAGGCCCTCAAGGATGCTTGCATTTTGATTACTGAATGCTGTGACGAAATCGTCAACTTCGCATTTCATTACATCCCTGAAGACTAGTAGAGGGCTCTTATTTTTTACATCTTCCACTACTAATCCCTCATTCTTTCTCAGCCTTTCCTTCACCTTGATTCTTTCTTCCTCATTCGCACAGCCGACGACCACCTTCCTGTTCTTCACCTTTCTTACCCTCTCTACTTTCACCCATCCGTCCTTTGCATCCACAGTCTTTCTGATCATTTCTAACACCTCATCACCCGTCTCTTGTTCGTCTTTGGATGACACCATGACCGAATGCAGGGCTCTTGCTTCGGGGAGTTTCTCTATGACTCCCTTCGAGACAACGCCCGCATAACTCGCCGTTTTGGCGACAGTCATGTTGCCCTCCAAAAGCGAGCTTAATTTGTCCATTTTATTTTCATTCTCCCGCATGCTTACTCTCATATCTTCCATTCTTGTCATCATCTCTTTCATACTTTCTTTCATTCCTTGACTTAGGTCCAGATTTCTCACCAATGCGTCGTCAACTACGCTGGGACCAGCATCGGATGGCGGGGGGGGATGTATAGGGTCCCCACTACGCCCTCCACTACCAGCCCTGGCATTGGTGAGTTCAAATTCAATCTCTTTTATTATTTCATACATCCTTTCTAGCGCCGTAATTACCCCGTCTTTTATATCAGTCTTTAGATTTCGGGACTCCCGCAGGTGGGCTTTCCCTTTCAGCAGAAGGGATTTCCCTTCTGCAGTCCGACTTTTAGGTGTTGCAGGCTTCTTCACTGGTTCGGAGATAGTGAACGTGTCACTGGCACGCCTCTGGGGAGTGTGGATCATGATGACTTAGGGAAAAAAAAAAAAAAAAAAAAAAAAAAAAAAAAAAAAAAAAAAAAAAAAGAAAAAAAAAAAAAAAAAAAAAAAAAAAAAAAAAACCCCTGTCAATAATAATTATTCTTAACACTATTAGGTCTCCCAATAGGGGAGATACCTGTCAATAATAACAATTAAAAATTAATATCACAGATATAAATATAGGATATAAAATATTAATATAAAAATATAAAGTATTAATAGGTCACTGATAGTTAAAAATGGTCAACTTAACACTATTAGGTCTCCCAATAGGGGAGATACCTGTCCAAAATTACAATTAAAATAAATATCACAGATATAAATATAAGATATAAAATAATAATATAAAAATATAATATAAAATAAAAATATAAAATATTAATAGGTCACTGATAGTTACAAATTGTCAACTTAGCACTATTTAAAATATTAATAAAATATTAATACGTCCGTAATAATTACAATTGGTCAACAATAAAAAAGTCAAGTCAATAAAAAAGTCAATACTTATACTTAATCAGTCTCCCAATAGGGGAGGCACCTGTCAGTGATTACAATAAAATAAAATAAAAATGGAAATGAGCAGCAAATACTAATAATATGATATTAGTAATACCTAATAAGTATTATAGTCTATAGTTCAGTTTAAAAGTCAATCTATAAGTTATACGATAATATTATCGTACGGTTCGACCTACTAAGCTAGCACTAGCTTACTAAAGCTAGCTAGTCAGTACTAACCACTCAAGTCAATAATTAATAATTATTATTATTACTTAAGACTATCAGGTCTCCCAATAGGGGAGTCGCCTGTTTATGATTTAAGATAGAATTAATATATAGATAAGATCAAAATGAATACATATATGGACAAATAATACATATGAATAAAAGATAATAATATTATAATATTATTGTGTTGTGTGATATAATTATGGTCCCTAAGCACTCAGTATATAATACCTTAGTCTAACAGCTACACCAAAAATGATGTAGCTGGTCTATTTTTACAAAATACTAATATACAAATACAAAATATAAATTAGGTTAAAAAGAAAACATTAATTCGCCACCACGTGTTTACTGTTTTGTTGATTGCACCCGTGACCTACTTAGATATTTCTCCCGAAATACGTTATGAGGAGTTAAGATAATTTATTATCTTTGTGCGGGAAGGTGTATGGAATATCCCAGCACTAATTTAAGTAGGAAACACGGTGGGGGGAAAGGAGAAAAGTAAAGTTTTGGCGGAAGAAAGTTTCTACTTTTAGGTTAAAACACTCTTTGGTGTCTATCTTCGCCAATTTTCAACCGATTTCCCCGGGACAAAAACCACAACCTTTATTTTGATAAGACGCGTCTATTTGCACTTGTATCGTTTCACCATGCACTGAGTTAGGGAGGATTGCCACCGCCCGGCTTGCCGAAAATTGTTTGTTTTACCTTATGTATGGGTCCTAAAAATCCCAAAATTTTCACAGGCACTCGTTTCACTAATACCCACAACACTACAGTTCCGGTTCGCGAAGTCCCCGATATAAATCGGGACTTCCCAGCGACGCCGTACTTTTGTTAATTTAGTAAAAATTTCTTTTCGTAATAACTTTTCACAGGCTCACTCGATTTTAAAACCGTTTTCGCGTCCGTATCTGTTGTCCAAGCGCGCATCCACTGGTATACAACACTAGTGTGTAAGATGAAAAAATACCACTTTTGCAAAAAATAAACTCAGGAGCGATGCGATTTAGCTGTCAACGGACCGCGTTCGGGCAAATGTTAGGTTAGGTTAGGTTAGGTTAGGTTAGGTTAGGTTAGGTTAGGTTAGGTTAGGTTAGGTTAGGTTAGGTTAGGTTAGGTTAGGTTAGGTTAGGTTAGGTTAGGTTAGGTTAGGTTAGGTTAGGTTAGGTTAGGTTAGGTTAGGTTAGGTTAGGTTAGGTTAGGTTAGGTTAGGTTAGGTTAGGTTAGGTTAGGTTAGGTTAGGTTAGGTTAGGTTAGGTTAGGTTAGGTTAGGTTAGGTTAGGTTAGGTTAGGTTAGGTTAGGTTAGGTTAGGTTAGGTTAGGTTAGGTTAGGTTAGGTTAGGTTAGGTTAGGTTAGGTTAGGTTAGGTTAGGTTAGGTTAGGTTAGGTTAGGTTAGGTTAGGTTAGGTTAGGTTAGGTTAGGTTAGGTTAGGTTAGGTTAGGTTAGGTTAGGTTAGGTTAGGTTAGGTTAGGTTAGGTTAGGTTAGGTTAGGTTAGGTTAGGTTAGGTTAGGTTAGGTTAGGTTAGGTTAGGTTAGGTTAGGTTAGGTTAGGTTAGGTTAGGTTAGGTTAGGTTAGGTTAGGTTAGGTTAGGTTAGGTTAGGTTAGGTTAGGTTAGGTTAGGTTAGGTTAGGTTAGGTTAGGTTAGGTTAGGTTAGGTTAGGTTAGGTTAGGTTAGGTTAGGTTAGGTTAGGTTAGGTTAGGTTAGGTTAGGTTAGGTTAGGTTAGGTTAGGTTAGGTTAGGTTAGGTTAGGTTAGGTTAGGTTAGGTTAGGTTAGGTTAGGTTAGGTTAGGTTAGGTTAGGTTAGGTTAGGTTAGGTTAGGTTAGGTTAGGTTAGGTTAGGTTAGGTTAGGTTAGGTTAGGTTAGGTTAGGTTAGGTTAGGTTAGGTTAGGTTAGGTTAGGTTAGGTTAGGTTAGGTTAGGTTAGGTTAGGTTAGGTTAGGTTAGGTTAGGTTAGGTTAGGTTAGGTTAGGTTAGGTTAGGTTAGGTTAGGTTAGGTTAGGTTAGGTTAGGTTAGGTTAGGTTAGGTTAGGTTAGGTTAGGTTAGGTTAGGTTAGGTTAGGTTAGGTTAGGTTAGGTTAGGTTAGGTTAGGTTAGGTTAGGTTAGGTTAGGTTAGGTTAGGTTAGGTTAGGTTAGGTTAGGTTAGGTTAGGTTAGGTTAGGTTAGGTTAGGTTAGGTTAGGTTAGGTTAGGTTAGGTTAGGTTAGGTTAGGTTAGGTTAGGTTAGGTTAGGTTAGGTTAGGTTAGGTTAGGTTAGGTTAGGTTAGGTTAGGTTAGGTTAGGTTAGGTTAGGTTAGGTTAGGTTAGGTTAGGTTAGGTTAGGTTAGGTTAGGTTAGGTTAGGTTAGGTTAGGTTAGTTAGGTTAGGTTAGGTTAGGTTAGGTTAGGTTAGGTTAGGTTAGGTTAGGTTAGGTTAGGTTAGGTTAGGTTAGGTTAGGTTAGGTTAGTTAGGTTAGGTTAGGTTAGGTTAGGTTAGGTTCTTAGCTTAGGTTAAGTTAGTTACTCACCACTCCTCACATCAAAACACCACACTAATAATAATAATCCTACTTCATACCACACCCAACCCACCAACCCCCACCCCAACCACCCCACACCACCCACCCCCACCCCAACCCACCCACCCACCCACCCCCCACCCACCCCACCCCACCCCCACCCACCCCACCACCCACCCACCACCCCCACCCCACCCCCCACCCCACACCACCCACACCACCCCACCCACCCCACCACCCACCACCCCACCCACCCCAACC